>NC_047030.1:14187934-14236692 GCF_902652985.1 Pecten maximus | reverse complement strand
ACCAATTACAAAACGGCAACCAGTCTTATAACGATATTATGTATTACAGTTCTCTGATATTTCTAGGAATTCTTATTTCTACATAACCAATGACTTAACATTTTCGTATAATCAAATCACAAACAGTCTCACTAAGATGTGTGAAATATCTGATAACCGTTAATAATATTATGACACACCGTAGTATTTCAGTATCAAAAGTCAACATATTTAGTCTATCTTAAAAATAAATCAGTTAAATAACACTTGAAAACTTTAGTAAACTTCGATACATGAAATGCTTATTATCGTGTTTTACTTTCAGAAATTATCACAGAGTTTGAGAAACTAAACAACAACCTTGGAGGACAAGAAGGTAATAAGAGCTAAAACGATTTAGACACATTGAGGAAGTGAAATATTTGAAACAGCTAGAAACGTTTATGCTTGTTGTGATGGTTATGTTCCTTCCTCTGATCATTGTTTGTGTTAAAATCAATTTAGTTTCAAATCTTACCTAGCAGTTTGATTTCAATTTAAATTTCACGATAGTATGTGACCAAGGATATAAGAACCAACTAATTTAAGAAAATGAAATACAACTAAATATGTAATAAATGTGCTATTATTTGTACTGATAAATGATATTTCAACTTCACAGCTCAGACTAAGATGCTCATTGAAAACCATGAAGTTGAAGAACGCTTCTATGTGGAGACGAAATTATCAAAGAAAGCTTGGGAGCTTCTACAAAAACATCACCACATACTGATAACAGGCGGAAAAGGCTGTGGTAAAACGGCATTATCATATCATTTGATGTTTAGGTTGCTCAAGTTTAGTGAAAAATGTAAAGTGTACAATATACATTCAATATCTGAGTTTTTGAATAATATTGATCCTAGGGGTTTTGTTATAACATTAGTGGAAATCTCTGAAATAAGACCTGAATCCGATCCAGCAAGTTTAAAAAAGGTTATTAGAGAATTCATTGATTCAGATCAGCAAACTGGTTTGTATATTATCATGACATCAGGGTTAGAAAATGTAACAAAAATTGCTAATCTGACTAATCAAGTAGATCTAGCAGACCCTGAAGATGATTCACTGTGCCTTGGTTATCAAGAAAAACTTTCTCTTGTACAAAAACAACTTGAACGTTTTTCTGAAAAGCACGACAAATCAGTAAATGAAATGACTCTAGAGAATATTGCAAGAGTATCTAAAAATCCAATTCCGTTTCCCCTAGCAGCATTTCTGTTTGCAAAGAACGAACGTTTTAGAAAGTTTGGTGCAGACTTTTTTAGATCACCAGTCGTATACTACCGAGAGGAGATTAAAAGATGCTCTGAGCGTAACGCTAATACCATCATACTTTTGGCCCTGTTGTTTGAGGAAAAGCCAATTTCATTTACTGAGGAACAGATACTGAAAATTAAGCAGCGCTTATCTGGATACGAGTATGGTCAATCTCTTTGCAAGGAAAAGCATATGGAGCAGTTGCAAGACGCCGCTGAATACTTAGAAACTGAGGAACTGGTTACCAGTGTAAAGAAAAAATTTACATTGAAGAACACGACTGTCAAAAAAGCGGTCATTTCTTTTGCCGTTGAGAGGTTTCTTAAGCTTTCCATCTGGAATCTAAACCAGGAAACACTGTGTGATACAGCCGTGTTCAAATGTACAGGACAACAAGGGATGAATTGCCCTTTGCTACACGAACCCCACAAAGACATTCTCGCCAGTAGGTTTTTTGAAGACATGATAAATGATCACACAGCAGCACTGCATAGAAGTGATGCCTGGGTGGATCCTTATTTCATTGAGCGTATCATGGTCTTATGCAAAACCCACTGTAACAAGGAACCTGACCTACTCGATGCATGTATCAAGAGGCTGCTAGAATGGTCAGTTCGTTACCGTTGTCTGCCACTATGTGAAGCAATCGAACGATTTCTTCGGGGCTACGAGGATGAACGTAGGATTGCCACCATGACAAGCTATCTGTTGCGAACATGCGAAACCATAAACAGTACGTTTCATGTAGTAGAGAAAGAATTTAAAGCGGCAGATATTCTGCAGTTTTTTGTTTCGGCGGGCGCTCGCTGTAGCTACTGCACATGCTCTGAAGACAGCGACACACGTGATCATTCATTTCCACTCCGATGGGTCCTCAACACAAACGATGAGGAATGCTTACATATACTACTTAAAGCAGGTGCTCAGGATCCACATTCTAGATGGGGATTTTGGAGTCTTCTAGCCGCAGCAGCACAGGAAGAGGAGACGATGATGTGTACGAGCTCATTTGTAAAAATGCAATGTTCCAATTATGTTGAAAAAGATGGACATGAGATTGACGGGAATCTTGTTCAATTAGGAATAGGCGTCAAGATGCTCGAGGATGACTCAGACGAAAACAAGAAAAGCATGATTTCCTGTTGCATCAAAACTATTGGATTGAGCCAAAAACTGCTGAAAGCAATGCAACGACAACACTTTCCAATTCTAGAAAAAGATGAAAATGAAAACAATTACCTACACTTTGCTTTGTCTTCCTCGACTCCTTCGGATACAATGTCTGAAACAATTTCGGCCCTAACAAACGAGCCTGCTCTTCTGTCTTGTAAAAACATGGAAGAACAAACACCGTTAGGAATGGCAGTCCTTCAAGTCAAATGTGGCATTAAATGTATCGCCAAACTTTCAGAAAAGTGTACCAAGGAAACCCGGACGGAAGCCCTTTATCACTGTGTGCAATCTGAAATTGAAGACAATATTGTATCACAACGAGTATCCGAAATGATTCGACATGGGGTAAATCCTAACGAAGTGGTAAAAGATGGCAGATCATCTATCCAAGCAGTGATATCTAAAGGAAAGAGTCGTATCAAAACTCTCGGGATTCTCGCCAAATGCAAGCATGCCTCAGACAGTCATGCCACAGACTTTATGCTGCATTATTGTATCACGCTAGATTTAAACAACACAGACAAAGAACATGTTATAGAGGTGTTGATCAAAGAAGGGGCTGATGTTAACCAACAGAATGACGAGGGAGCGACACCAATAATGTTAGCAATAAAAGAAGCTAAAGATAATCTAGGTCTTGTTGACCTTCTTTTGAAGAATGGCGCAGACAAAAATATGACAGATACAGAAGGACTGCTTCCACTACATTACTGTTGTTTGGCAGACATGGAAAGCAATGTCGCTGTAGACATGGTGGACCTATTGCTGACCGATGATGAATTGAAAGAAACACCAGCTAAACACACTCCATTGATGCTTGCGATCATGAATAAGAAACATCCAGACCTTTTGATGAAGCTAGTGGACATATACTTTGATGTTGGTAGAACAGATTCCGATGGGAAAACGGTGTTGCATTTATTAGTGCATTCTACTTTGGAAGATGACACTGTATTAGCAGTAGCCAAAAAGTGCCTTCGGAAATTTGATGAAATATGTTTAGAGAATAATGAAGATATATCTGAGGATAGTAGACATGCCTACCGACAACACGAAAACGTATTTGGTCGCTGTTTGCTTCATGCCTGTGTTGAATCATCGATGTCTGATGAAAGCACAAGCTCTCTTTGTCAGATATTGATAGAACGCGGGGCATCTGTAACAGAGGAGGACTATCAAAACAGAAATACACCTCTTACACTGGCTGCATCATCTCGATGTAATCGAGTGAAAACAATATGTACTCTTCTCAAAGCATCCTCTATGGTAATGACCGATGGCCTTTTAGAAATAATAAAAGAAAAAAATAAACTGACATCTGACTTGCTTACTTCGTTGTTGTGTAACGAGATTGCAATAGAGGATGAATGCAAGGAAAAGATGACGCCTTTTTATATCAAAGAGGAATTCTCTGAAGAGGTTGAAGCGAATATTGTCGGACCTCTTAGAAAGCTAGGGTTTGATCTAGATAGTAGAACAAATTCCGGGGACACAGTTTTACTATCTGCATGCAAATCGCGTTGCAAAGCCACTCTCCTGGCAGAATTGGCGAAATTCAGCAGCATGAACAATAAAGAGCCATACTTACCTTTGATCGTCATGTCAGATCGATCAGACGAAGATACAAAGTTATGTATAGAGGCTATCTTAACGGAAGAGAAACCGCCTATTGACCAAATGAACGAAATACATCGTACTGCAGTAATAGAAAGCGTCAGGAAAAGAAAGCAGAACACATTGAAACACCTTCTCGCTAGCGGAGCAAGCCCAAATATGAGGGATCGATTTGGCAAAACAGCGCTTCATTATTGCGTAGAAAGCGAGATGTTCGATGACGAAGTGTGCGACATACTTTCAATACTTTTCGAAACTAAACCGAAAGTGGATATTAAAGACAACAAGAGGAAGGACAGTATTAAATCAAGCGGCATGTCATGCAACAAAATCTCGAATTCAGACATTTAATATGTTGCTGAAACAACGCTATGCAGTCGAAACGGTCGACATATTGGGCAAAACACCACTTCACAACTGTCTCGAATTTGTAAATGGATTCACTAAAATGCAGACCGTGGAACGCCTGTGCCGTTTGACCATTCTGATGATCTTTGGGGCGGATCCTTATTGTAGTGATGACAAAGACAAAACTGTTATAGATATATGCAATGAATCTTCCAGCCAGTCCTTTGCTGAGGAATTGAACATTCTAAATCAGGAAAACATCGAGAATCTACCAAGTGTTTTTGATGCAGTTTTACCACCTGACGACTGCACGGGAGATGACACTGGTGATAAGAATGACGCTGTAGAAGAGTTTTTCTTTCCATCACGTAACCCCAAGGTGAGAGAAAAACTGCAAAGAGCTTCTAGATATTTGCAAGGAAAGTCCTTGAAAGAAGCCGAACCAATCGTTTTTGGTTTCATGCAAAACAAGAACGAAACTAACATTGCGATTCCATTCAAAGTAGACAAGTAGCTGATAGCACTACATTATGTCTGTTTATAAAGACACAACTACGTATCGTCATGAAAACGACAAACTAATTGTGTTTATCGCGCGTGTAATTTAACAAAACGCCAGGAAAGTGTTACATTCAAATAAAATTAGAAGAATAATCAAAGTATAGGTAGTACTCTAACCTGATAAACTGTTTGTTACATAAGGTGTTATTTAACCGCTCAAATCGATTAAATATGATTTGTCTGTATCGGAAAATGGACGGTTTAATGCGAAGTATTAATTAAACTATTTTCTTCTTTTATTAATATGTATTTAAAGATTTTACTTACTTTTCAAATAAAAGACTGTATCAAATTTTCATTTAGCTACACCTTATCGATACTTATTTTTCATCTCCATTCAATAAGTGACCTACACACTTAATAACATATAAAAAGTGGCCCATTTTATCAAGCAAGTTCCGTGCATGATTTTGAGGCAGTTCATTATCAACAGTGTTAATGTTATGCAGTACTATAGATCGTATTAATCTTTGTAGTCTGATCTGTTTTAATCAGTTCTAAATGGTTTCATTATAATTGATGATATTAACACTTTTGTTTGACAATATGGAGTTTTTATATATACATGTACTCATTAAATGTATTTAAGGTAAACTCATTTGATTATAAAACTGTCACACGTTTTGGTGTGTTCCTCAACTATCACTCTACACAAATAGTGAGAGTATGAATGGACAACTCTTCTATTCGAATTTGACAAGCAGGTTGATTCTTGTCGCAACTCTCGGTGTGGCGATACAGCAACTGTTTGTAGTACATGTACTACTTTTGTTAATAATACCATAATACAAAGGGTTTAATGTTTATTTGTTTTAATTTTGATTAGTGTGTTTTTGTTCATAATATTACGGATATAGCTCGCATAGACTTCCCTTGTTGTCTTATTCAATCTGTATACAAGACCTTTATAACAAAAAAAAAGTTCAACTAGTTTATCCTTTCATTTCACATCGTCTTTATGACTTATTGTGTTATGTTTTCGCCTTTTGTAGATGACACCATTAAGCTATGTCTATGAAATAAATTGGGTCTTCCTTATGTTGATTACAGTTTGAGATATTTCACGAAATATTATTGTTCCATTTTGTATTGTTTTTTCTTCTTTGCGTCAAAAATCATTTCTTATATCAGAATGTAAAAATAAGTTATCTTTGTCTCTTAATATTGCCCAGATATTTCAAAAACTTGTATTCATCGTGAATTTATATCACATTACTGTTTTATGTATATGACGTATGATGACACCGATTGGGACCTTTCACAAGAACCGGTTTATATTTTTGAATTGCATTACACTCTCTGTACAAGCAGAAGCTATTGCTAAGATTTTATGATTTTGTTCAGTTCTGTTAGAATATGCAACTAACAATTGAAAAACTAACCTTGCGATTTTCTCCCCTATCGGAATAAACGTAAAAACAAATATCCAACTAAAATCTAATGTTCACAGTAGCATGGGATATTATATAGTATACACATAAAAAGTCCATGTGGGCTATTGTATACCCCCGATGTCGTCCGTAGACAGGTTAAAGTTTGTATAAAGCAGTGTTGTGCGCATGCCTAGTCGTTTTTACACATAGGGATATGTAATTAAGGTAGTAAGAATATAACAACTGCTCAGTTACCTGTGCAGCTCACCCGGTGTTACACATTATCTGTTCTTTTCTTAAGAATTTTGAATAAGCACATTATGGTAATATCCCAGAGATACGTAAATTGTGGCTTTAAATGTTTACACTCTATGCATGATTATTTACACTAAATCAAATTACTTAACAGATTAAATTCATGCTCCTTGCTGTTTATAGTAAAATAATGCTTTATTTTTCCAGCCTTTTTATTTTTTCAATATCAACATAGATATATATATAGCCATAAAATGTGACAAGTAAATGGCAGTTCATGTACGATATGCCATATATGTATATGTAAATACAATCCTGTGTTTGGATGTTCAAACTCAAAGTTCATAGCTACATATATTCGTTAACAATATAACATAAGTCAGTGCTATATAAAATTTGTTTTCATGCTATGATAATAATCAAACCTTATGTAATATATTATATACCTATAGGCCATTGGGGTTCTATGATGCCGTTCTATAAAACATTTTAAGAATAACTGACGTATGGATTCCTTGTTGATAGTGAAATGTGTTTATTTCAGTAAATCGTTGATGCGTTGCAAGAAGTACCGAAGACTCATTTGTAAGCATGGTACTCTAACACGGGATTTAATGGAATAGTGAATTTATCAAAGCATGGTACAAAAGTAGGAAAAGTGAGCGTCAATACTCCTTACCTTAGGGAATTTCAATCTCTTAAAATTGTCCACAGAAAAGTATTACAGAATTTAAGAAAAGCTCTTTAGCTAAGATATTTCCACCTTAAATCCAGTAAAGTTTTCCTATGGAAAAAAAATAAGTTGGCTTTTCTTAAGTTAAGGGACGTTGATGAAACAGGGGCAATCACCTTTACATATTGTATAATAAATAAAGTACATGTATATGAAATAATTGAATATATATGTTTATATATAATTCAAAGAGATGAAGACATTGCGTATAGTTATTAATTGCAATTATTTGTCAAGTTGAATATATTTTATTTATATATATACATGTGTGTGTGTATCATACAGTGTCGACTTTCCAGGAGATTTTAAGGTTGTGGATAAACAAAGGCCCGAATATAATTTGGAAGATTCGCTTTAATGTAAGTCCCGATTGTAAAACGTGTGGTTGATATGTCATAACTGTCAATTAACATTCTTTGTTCTTTGATTCAATTAATTATCTTTAATCACATATTTACATAATGGAGCATGACACTAAGTAGAATGAGTGTACCTATATCTGGTCCATGCTACTTGTACCGAATGGTACCATATAATAGAACGGAATTTCAAGTGTAGTTTTCCGTGATGGCAGTCGTGAAAAGAGATGGTAGCCGTCTCTACAAAGTATGTGCTTCAAACACAAAAGAGATGGCAGACGTTTCTACAAGGAATATGCTTCAGACATAAGAGAGGTGGTGGTCATCTCTACAAAATATATATTCAAGCATAAAAGACATGGTGGTCCCCTCTACAAAGTATAACCTTCAAACGCAAAAGAGATGGCAGCCGTCTCTACAAAGTATATGCTTCAAACATAAAAGACATTTCGGCCGTCTCTACAAAGTATATACTTCAAACATAAAAGACATTTCGGCCGTCTCTACAAAGTATTTGCTTCAAACATAATAGAGATGGCAGCCGTCTCTACAAAATCTAGACCTATCCTTACCTCATGTATGCTGGAACAGTCCGTAGTTTTCCGTAACATTCTGACCAAAATGAATCGAATTCGTCAGTGAAATCCTTTCGATTCGAAATTTTGGCCAGAATGTTACGGAAAACTACGGACTGTTCCAGCATACATGAGGTATGGATATGTCTAGATTGTAGTATAGCATATGCTCGCTACAAATAAAAGCCTATGTAATGAGTATTTTCAATATCTTACCTCATTTTATGTTTTCTGCATTAGTGGCTGCCATTTTGAATTCATATCTTCTGACCAAGTGATTCCCCACCGTGACCATATACGCAGTGCAAATGAGGTACAATCTTTAATTGATTTACTTCAATGTAATCAAATAACAATATGTTTTAAATTCCTAAAACGGTTTTTTTCTTTTGAGAAATCATAGCTCAAATAGTCAATGAATGCCGTGTATTAATCGACAATGTCATGCTAGTATTGTTATGGAATGATACAAAATAACTGTTTGTGTATCGCACGTTTATCATGTTTTGTTACATGTTCTAGTTACATGTTTAATATATCCCTTTGATAATAAAGGATGTACTGCTGATCAGATAACTTGTGTTATGCTTTTCTTATTATTATTCCACGAAAAAAATTCAAATCATTTTGACAATCATGAAATTGGTAGCAAATATACTATTACGGTATGTACACTGTCATCTTCGTGTACATGTACAAAGGTGTAACACGTGTACGAGTTGTCTTCAAAATTCAAAGATCGATACCGATATCTGCTATGTTGCAGTGCACAAAACTATGCTGTAGTATTGCAGATGGACCGAAATGACTCCATTCTGTAACTCTTTGCCTAATAACTGACCATATATGTTCGACATTCTATGTGCCCCCTCATCTCGATTTAGTACTGGCCCAACCTCGCAGTGTAGAGTAGTGCTTTTGATAAATTTATCATTCGTAGGAATAAATTCTACAAATTCTTCTAACTTGTAATGGCGTGCGGTAACGTTATGTATAACTATATCTAATTCAATTAAACAATGATACAGGTCGCCTGCCCTTTCCCTCACCAACTCGGTCCCATAGAGAGTCTTTTGTACATCGCCAATGATATTGGTAGTTGTGTCCGTGGTCTTCACCTCCTCGCAGCTAACCTTTGGCACTACGACGTGTCCGGAAGACTTGTCTTGATTTTGATTTACCATCTTCGAATTCTCCTTCACGCTGCTCATAGGCCACAATACCGTAGATTAAATTAGAAAAAATGTTCAGTAGTTTTTCAAATAGACTATATTAGAAATAAACTTTAAGTTTGTATAAGTTACATTTGTTATAAATACGTTCAGGATAAGTTACTTAGTGATTCATGATGCATACGTTCAAAATTGAAAAAGATAGTTCAGTCAATGTCAATGTCAGTGTAACGCTACATCGACATGGAATAAAACATAAAACTGTGACATATTCCTCGATCGTCTCCATCATTTAGGGTGTGATCAAGAAATCTTCAAACCTAGGGTGATATTCTTGGTTGTCTAACCTGAATCTCTGCTGAGGGTTAGACAATCACGTTTAAAACCCCGAGGGCTTGAGCTGTCTCTTTGTCCCGAAGGTAGAGGTGACTATTTTTCTCCTATCATATTTTTACGTATGATCCAAAGAAATGCAATAAAATGCTGACTTTACGTGCGACCTGTCATACCCTGGTAGTTGACAGAGATATCATTCCTTAGGAATTGACAGAGACACACACCCTAGGGGCTGACAGAGATATCATACCATAGGGATTGTTAGAGATATCACACCCTAGGGATTGACAGAGATATCACACCCTAGGGGTTGACAGAGATATCACACCCTGGGGGCTGACAGAGATATCACAACCTAGTGGTTGACAGAGATATCACAACCTAGGGGTTGACAGATATATCATACCCTGCGGGTTGATAGAGATATCATACCATAGGGATTGACCGAGATATCACACCCTAGGGGCTGAAAGAGATATCATACCCAAGGGGCTGACAGAGATATCATTCCCTAGGGGTTGACAGGTTATCACACCCTAGGGGTTGACAGAGATATCATACCCTAGGGGTTGACAGAGATATCATTCCCTAGGGGCTGACAGAGATATCATACCCTAGGGGTTGACAGATATATCACACCCTAGGGGTTGACAGAAATATCACACCCTAGGGGTTGTCAAAGGTATCATACCCTAGGGGTTGACAGAGATATCACACCCTAGGGGTTGACAGAAATATCATACCCTAGGGGTTGACAAAAATATCACACCCTAGGGGTTGTCAAAGGTATCATACCCTAGGGGTTGATAGAGATATCATACCCTAGGGGTTGACAGAGATATCACACCCTAGGGGCTGAAAGAGATATCATTACCTAGAGGTTGACAGATATATCACACCCTAGGGGTTGACAGAGAAATCAAACCTTAGAGGGTTGACAAAGAAATCATACCCTAGGGGTTAACAGAAATATCATTCCCTAGGGATGGACAGAGATATCACACCCTAGGGGTTGACAGAGATATCACACCCTAGGGTTTGACAGAAATATCACACCCTAGGGGTTGACAGAGATATCACACCCTAGGGGTGAACAGAGATATCACACCCTAGGGGTTGACAGATATATCATATCGTAGGGATTGACAGAGATATCATACCATAGGGATTGACAGAGTTATCACACCCTAGGGGTTGACAGATAAATCATACCCTAGGGGTTGACAGATAAATCATACCCTAGGGGTTGACAGAGATATCATTCCGTAGGGATTGACAGAGGTATCACACCCTAGGGGGTGACAGAGATATCACACCCTAGGGGTTGACAGAGATATCATACCCTAGGGGTTGACAGAGATATCATACGCTAGGGGTTGACAGATAAATCATACCATAGGGATTGACAGAGGTATCATACCATAGGGGTTGACAGAGATATCATTCCGGAGGGATTGACAGAGGTATCACACCCTAGGGGTTGTCAGATTAATCATACCCTTGGGGTTGACAGAGGTATCATACCCGAGGGGTTGACCGAGGTATCATACCCTAGCGGTAGACATAGATATCACACCCTAGGGGTTGACAGAGAAATCATACCATAGGGATTGTCAGAGATATAATACCATAGGGGTTGACAGAGAAATTATAACCTTGGGGTTGACAGATATATCATACCATAGGGATTGACAGAGAGACCACACCGTAGGGGTTGAAAGATATATCACACCCTAGGGGTTGACAGAAATATCATACCATAGGGATTGACAGAGAGACCACACCCTAGGGGTTAACAGAGATATCACACCCTAGGGTTTGACAGAGACACCACACCCTAGGGGTTGACAGATATATCATACGCTAGGGGTTGCCAGAGATATCATACCCTAGGGATTGACAGAGATATCATACGCTAGGGGTTGACAGAGATATCACACCCTAGGGGTTAACAGAAATATCATACGATAGGGGTTGACAGAGATATCACACCATAGGGGTTGACAGATATATCATACGCTAGGGGTTGACAGAGATATCACACCCTAGGGGTTGACAGAGATATCACACCCTAGGGGTTGACAGAGATATCATTCCCTAGGGGCTGACAGAGATATCATACCCTAGGGGTTGACAGAGATATCACACCCTAGGGGCTGAAAGAGATATCATTACCTAGAGGTTGACAGATATATCACACCCTAGGGGTTGACAGAGAAATCACACCTTAGAGGGTTGACAAAGAAATCATACCCTAGGGGTTAACAGAAATATCATTCCCTAGGGGTCGACAGAGATATCACACCCTAGGGGTTGACAGAGATATCACACCCTAGGGGTCGACAGAGATATCACACCCTAGGGGTCGACAGAGATATCACACCCTAGGGGTTGACAGATATATCATATCGTAGGGATTGACACAGATATCATTCCATAGGGATTGACAGAGTTATCACACCCTAAGGGTTGACAGAGGTATCACACCCTAGGGGTTGACAGATATATCACACCCTACGGGTTGACAGAGGTATCATACCATAGGGGTTGACAGAGGTATCACACCCTAGGGGTTGGCAGAGATAGCACACCCTAGGGGTTGACAGAGGTATCATACCATAGGGGTTGACAGAGAGACCACACCCTAGGGGTTGACAAAGAAATCATACCCTAGGAATTGACAGAGAGACCACACCCTAGGAGGTGACAGATAAATCATACCCTAGGAGTTGACAGAGATATCATTCCGTAGGGATTGACAGAGGTATCACACCCTAGGGGTTGACAGATAAATCATACCCTAGGGGTTGACAGATAAATCATACCCTAGGGGTTGACAGATAAATCATACCCTAGGGGTTGACAGAGATATCATTCCGTAGGGATTGACAGAGGTATCACACCCTAGGGGGTGACAGAGATATCACACCCTAGGGGTTGACAGAGATATCATACCCTAGGGGTTGACAGAGATATCATACGCTAGGGGTTGACAGATAAATCATACCATAGGGATTGACAGAGATATCATTCCGTAGGGATTGACAGAGGTATCACACCCTAGGGGTTGACAGATTAATCATACCCTTGGGGTTGACAGAGGTATCATACCATAGGGGTTGACAGAGATATCATACCCTAGGGGTTGACAGAGGTATCATACCATAGCGGTTGACATAGATATCACACCCTAGGGGTTGACAGAGAAATCATACCATAGGGATTGACAGAGATATAATACCATAGGGGTTGACAGAGAAATCATAACCTTGGGGTTGACAGATATATCATACCATAGGGATTGACAGAGAGACCACACCCTAGGGGTTGACAGAGATATCACACCCTAGGGTTTGACAGAGAGACCACACCCTAGGGGTTGACAGATATATCATACGCTAGGGGTTGCCAGAGATATCATACCCTAGGGATTCACAGAGATATCACACCCTAGGGGTTGACAGATATATCATACGCTAGGGGTTGACAGAGATATCACACCCTAGGGGTTAACAGAAATATCATACGATAGGGGTTGACAGAGATATCACACCATAGGGGTTGACAGATATATCATACGATAGGGGTTGACAGAGTTATCACATCCTAGGGGTTGACAGAGTTATCATACCCTAGGGGTGACAGAGAAATCATACCCTAGGGGTTGACAGAAATATCACACCCTAGGGGTTGACAGAAATATCACACCCTAAGGGTTGACAGATATATCATACGATAGGGGTTGACAGAGATATCATACGCTAGGGGTTAACAGATAAATCATACCCTAGGGGTTGACAGATAAATCATACCCTAGGGGTTGACAGAGATATCATTCCGTAGGGATTGACAGAGATATCACACCATAGGGGTTGACAGATAAATCATACCCTAGGGGTTGACAGAGATATCACACCATATAGGGGTTGACAGAGTTATCACATCCTAGGGGTTGACAGAGTTATCATACCCTAGGGGTGACAGAGAAATCATACCCTAGGGGGTTGACAGAAATATCACACCCTAGGGGTTGACAGAAATATCACACCCTAGGGGTTGACAGAGATATCATTCCGTAGGGATTGACAGAGGTACCACACCCTAGGGGTTGACAGAGATATCATACCCTAGGGGTTGACAGAGATATCATACGCTAGGGGTTGACAGATAAATCATACCATAGGGATTGACAGAGATATCATACCATAGGGGTTGACAGAGATATCATTCCGTAGGGATTGACAGATATATCACACCCTAGGGGTTGACAGAAATATCACACCCTAGGGGTTGTCAAAGGTATCATACCCTAGGGGTTGACAGAGATATCACACCCTAGGGGTTGACAGAAATATCATACCCTAGGGATTGACAAAAATATCACACCCTAGGGGTTGTCAAAGGTATCATACCCTAGGGGTTGATAGAGATATCATACCCTAGGGGTTGACAGAGATATCACACCCTAGGGGCTGAAAGAGATATCATTACCTAGAGGTTGACAGATATATCACACCCTAGGGGTTGACAGAGAAATCACACCTTAGAGGGTTGACAAAGAAATCATACCCTAGGGGTTAACAGAAATATCATTCCCTAGGGGTCGACAGAGATATCACACCCTAGGGGTTGACAGAGATATCACACCCTAGGGTTTGACAGAAATATCACACCCTAGGGGTTGACAGAGATATCACACCCTAGGGGTCGACAGAGATATCACACCCTAGGGGTCGACAGAGATATCACACCCTAGGGGTTGACAGATATATCATATCGTAGGGATTGACAGAGATATCATACCATAGGGATTGACAGAGTTATCACACCCTAGGGGTTGACAGAGGTATCACACCCTAGGGGTTGACAGATATATCACACCCTAGGGGTTGACAGAGGTATAATACCATAGGGGTTGACAGAGGTATCACACCCTAGGGATTGACAGAGGTATCATACCATAGGGGTTGACAGAGATACCACACCCTAGGGGTTGACAGAGGTATCATACCATAGGGGTTGACAGAGAGACCACACCCTAGGGGTTGACAGAGAAATCCTACCCTAGGGATTGACAGAGAGACCACACCCTAGGAAGTGACAGATAAATCATACCCTAGGGGTTGACAGAGATATCATTCCGTAGGGATTGACAGAGGTATCACACCCTAGGGGTTAACAGATAAATCATACCCTAGGGGTTGACAGATAAATCATACCCTAGGGGTTGACAGAGATATCATTCCGTAGGGATTGACAGAGATATCACACCATAGGGGTTGACAGATAAATCATACCCTAGGGGTTGACAGATAAATCATACCCTAGGGGTTGACAGAGATATCATTCCGTAGGGATTGACAGAGGTATCACACCCTAGGGGTTGACAGAGATATCATACCCTAGGGGTTGACAGAGATAGCATACGCTAGGGGTTGACAGATAAATCATTCCGTAGGGATTGACAGAGGTATCACACCCTAGGGGTTGACAGAGATATCATACCCTAGGGGTTGACAGAGATAGCATACGCTAGGGGTTGACAGATAAATCATACCATAGGGATTGACAGAGATATCATACCATAGGGGTTGACAGAGATATCATTCCGTAGGGATTGACAGAGGTATCACACCCTAGGGGTTGACAGATTAATCATACCCTTGGGGTTGACAGAGGTATCATACCATAGGGGTTGACAGAGATATCATAACCTAGGGGTTGACAGAGGTATCATACCATAGCGGTTGACATAGATATCACACCCTAGGTGTTGACAGAGAAATCATGCCATAGGGATTGACAGAGATATAATACCATAGGGGTTGACAGAGAAATCATAACCTTGGGGTTGACAGATATATCATACCATAGGGATTGACAGAGAGACCACACCATAGGGGTTGAAAGATATATCACACCCTAGGGGTTGACAGAGATACCATACCATAGGGATTGACAGAGAGACCACACCCTAGGGGTTGACAGAGATTTCTCACACTTGTGACAGAGTTTTCCCGTAGTTTTACTAGTTGGGGATATTCCTGTCCCAACCTAGGGTGGGACAGCTCGTGCTATGACGTCACAATGCAACCGCAGCAATCTCTTGAAATCGAAGGATTTTTTTCTTCCTCAAAAAAATATAGTTCGTTTTTTTTTCAACTGTTATTTTAAATAAATTGCATGGAATCAAATAACATAAAAAGAAAATTTTGAATAAATACAATGAATTTTATTTTCATCAATATACACATTGAAATTCTTCCGGTAAATTAATTTAAGCGAAAACGTCAGTCTGTGTACTCCGAAACACGCTAATATTAGCTTAACGTTAAGGTTAGAATCACCGGCCCCTGTGGTTAGAATAAATACAATGTACCAATGTATAGGTCACTGGAAGTCGTCATCGCTATCACTGAAGACTAAAGCTGGTCTCCTTCGTTTTGCTGGGCGTTTTTGGCTATGGTTATGAATATGAACGTTAAAAGTGCCCCCGTGAATCGTGGCACCGTCAAAAACAGATCTCAGCGTGCTGGAAGTACTAGTGTTTACAGTGTGTTTCGTTGTGCTTGACTGCGTCGACGACTGGAGACCGGATATCCGTTCATTCGGTAAGCAAGGGCGAGTAATTCCACACAACATGTTCGAGACATGCAACTGAGTTTCTGAAGACACAGTTCTGTAATTGTTCAGCGAGTTTGGGTTTTTATGGCCGGTCCAATGCACAGCCAGTGTGTCGGGCACGTTGTTGTCCAGCAGAAGTTGACAGAGATGTTTTCTGGCGCTAGTGTTGGTAAGTCGTTTGCCTTCGTCATTCATGTTTGATTTTTTTATCATTGTTGACATCAGAGATCTCAGTTTGTTTACACCAATAGGTCCACTTAAAAACCATTTCTCCTCATCAGTTGGATTGGCCACATGTGTAACCACAGCTAAATAAAATGGATGATGTGGTTGACTGAAACCAGCTGGTCGTTTGTCCGAGAATTTTTTGTAAGTCGTGACTGGACAGCGGTCTTTTTTGTCGGGTAGTTCATACATTTTTGGGTTTGAATAACGAATATTGGTAAGGTCAGCACCGGTTCTGGTTTTTGTCTGTCTCTCGTTATGTGTTAAATATTCTAAGCCCAAATTGTGATCGTATTTAAGCTCCAAGTCGCCCCAACGCATGGCTCTGTGCTCTTCAGCACCACCTCTCATGCCAAAATGCAAAGTGTTATTCAGCCAAAGGGTATTGATTAAACTAGAGGGTGTGTCATTTCCAAGTTGACCAGCACTGTAAAATTGTTCAATGTCTTTTTGAGTGATTGGGTCAGCTGCTTTAGGTTTATTTCCAAGCCCTTGTTTTTTTAGGTCCTTTTGCTTAGATTTCAACGCATCCCTTGTCTTAGAAAAAGGAAACCCTCCAATTATGTTACACTCATACTTGTGTCGTTTCAAATGGCGGTCAAAAGAACCAATCATTCCTCGCAATACTGACGGCTGATACTCCTTACCATCTTTTTGTCTGACAGAGATGATGAATTGACACAGATATTCATTAAGCTGTTCAGGCGGTATGTTTTGGGGTTCTCTAACCTCATTTTTGGATTCCAGAAATGTTTTCAACAGTTTTATATGGCTCAATGTTTTTCTTGCTGTGTTTTTATTTTTATTTTCATTCAAAAATTTCTCCACATCACCATCATCAATAGGAACAAATCTAGAAGTGGAATCTTGACCAGTTTTGGCAGAATTTGGAAATGAAGGATCTGGGGGTAGGGATGAACCTGTAGCCGCAGAATTCTCAGATTGTATTTGTGCATGACCATTATCTGTGTGAGTAGGTGTATCAAATATATCATGAAGTAGAGAGTGATCATACTTGTCTGCAAGTTCCTCTCCAAATATTTGACCAAAATCGAATTCATCCATGGGCATTCCTTTAACCAGTTCATGCCTGGCAGCACTTACAATATTTCCACCATCTAACAGTTGTATTTTGTACATGGTGTATGTACCCAAGGGTTTTTCAGTGTTTACAATTTTTCCTTTCTTACCACCTGCACCAACAGTCACATAATCACCAATCTTAAATGTTTTTTTCCATTTCAGAATACAATATGATGAACTGAAGCAGAAGACAGACAACAGGAAGTTGACAGACAGACAACAGGAAGTTGACCGACAGACAGGAAGTGGAAGTAGTGCTGAACGTATTACTGCGCCAACATCTAAAATGGTTTAATTGCTACAGGAAATACTAATTTATGCAATATAAACTCTGTCACAAGTGTGAGAAAAATAATCAATCGCTAGTTAGTGTGTGGGATAGAGAAATCTCAACCACTCAGGTTTAGATTTTTAGTCCAGGACTCGGCAAGCCTCGTCCTGGACAAAAACTAAACCTTCGTGGTTGAGATTTCTCTATCCCACACACTAACTAGCGATAGATTCTATTAATCACACCCTAGGGTTTGACAGAGACACCACACCCTAGGGGTTGACATATATATCATACGCTAGGGATTGCCAGAGATATCATACCCTAGGGGTTGACAGATATATCATACGCTAGGGGTTGACAGAGATATCACATCCTAGGGGTTGACAGAGACATCATACCCTAGGGGTTGACAGATATATCATACGCTAGGGGTTGACAGAGATATCACACCCTAGGGGTTGGCAGAAATATCATACGATAGGGGTTGACAGAGATATCACACCATAGGGGTTGACAGATATATCATACGGTAGGGGTTGACAGAAATATCACATCCTAGGGGTTGACAGAGATATCACATCCTAGGGGTTGACAGAAATATCATACGATAGGGGTTGACAGAGATATCACACCATATAGGGGTTGACAGAGTTATCACATCCTAGGGGTTGACAGAGTTATCATACCCTAGGGGTGACAGAGAAATCATACCCTAGGGGGTTGACAGAAATATCACACCCTAGGGGTTGACAGAAATATCACACCCTAGGGGTTGACAGATATATCATATGATAGGGGTTGACAGAGATATCATACCATAGGGGTTGACAGAGACACCACACCCTAGGGGCTGACAGAGAAAGCATACCCTAGGGGTTGACAGAAATATCATACCCTAGGGGTTGACAGAGA
Organism: Pecten maximus; assembly: GCF_902652985.1. Lineage (NCBI taxonomy): Eukaryota > Metazoa > Mollusca > Bivalvia > Pectinida > Pectinidae > Pecten > Pecten maximus. The sequence continues at coordinate 14,217,797 of NC_047030.1, read as the reverse complement.
TATCACACCCTAGGGATTGACAGATATATCATACCATAGGGGTTGACAGATATATCATACCATCGGGGTTGACAGAGAAATCATACCCTAGGGGTTGACAGAGAAATCATACCCTAGGGGTTGACAGAGAAATCATACCCTAGGGGTTGACAGAGATACCATGCCATAGGGGTTGACAGATATATCACACCCTAGGGTTGACAGAGATTGCATACCATAGGGATGGACAGAGAGACCACACCCTAGGGGTTGACAGAGATATCATACACTAGGGGTTGACAGAGAGACCATACCCTAGGGGTTGACAGATATATCATACCCTAGGGGCTGACAGATATATCATACCCTTGGGGTTGACAGATATATCATACCATAGGGGTTGACAGAGACACCACACCCTAGGGACTGACAGAGATATCATACCCTAAGGGCTGACAGAGATATAATTTCCTAGGTGTTGACAGAGAAATCATACCCTAGGGGTTGACAGATATATCATTCCGTAGGGATTGACAGATACGAGGGGTGTTCCAAAAAATAATGTCACTTGCATCGGTGCTCATATAGCGGAAGTGCTTTTGTTCATTTTAATTTGCTCTGCCCTTCAAAATACTCTCCGCCAGCCAGAACATACCTTTTTAGCCGGTCAATCCATTTTTGGAAGCATTTTTCATACTCTTCAATGGGTACAACCATCAGACACTGATAAACAGCAGATCCAAGGGCATTTCTCGAATTGTATCTCCTTCCAGATAAATGATATTTAAGGTTTGGAATGAGAAAATAGTCAGAGGGGGCCAAGTCTGGCGAATATCGAGGGTGCGGAAGGACGGTAACCTTCTCCGACTCCAAAAAGTCAGTCGCAAAACGTGCCTTGTGAGCGGGTTCATTATCATGCAAAAGTCGGACATACTTAAGTCCTGTTTTGGGGCGGCGACTTTTGTAGTAGTTCTTCAACTTTCTCAGAACAACCTTTTTTTATAGAACTTGCCTGTGACCGTTCTGCCTTTTGGCACCGGGATTTGAATAGCTGGACCCTTATTAGTGAAAAAAAAACCATACAAAACCTTCTTTACCGTTCGTATTCGTTTGGCAATACTTGGGCGTCTGGCATTTTTAGTGGCCCATATTCGGTTGGCAACCTTCCGTTTTGGTTCAAAATATTACACCCAGGTCTCATCACCAGTGACTATATTATCAAAAGCCTTTTTACTATATTTTGGGTACATTTTGAGAAGTTTTTTTGCCATTGTTACACGCGTCTTCTTTTGCTCATCCGTTAACAAATGGGGTATCCATCTTGCATTTATCTTTCTAGCTTTTAGGTGTTTCTTCAAAATTGCATGAACTCTTGCTAACGACAAGTTTCTCAGAACAACCTTTTTTTATAGAACTTGCCTGTGACCGTTCTGCCTTTTGGCACCGGGATTTGAATAGCTGGACCCTTATTAGTGAAAAAAAAAACATACAAAACCTTCTTTACCGTTCGTATTCGTTTGGCAATACTTGGGCGTCTGGCATTTTTAGTGGCCCATATTCGGTTGGCAACCTTCCGTTTTGGTTCAAAATATTACACCCAGGTCTCATCACCAGTGACTATATTATCAAAAGCCTTTTTACTATATTTTGGGTACATTTTGAGAAGTTTTTTTTGCCATTGTTACACGCGTCTTCTTTTGCTCATCCGTTAACAAATGGGGTATCCATCTTGCATTTATCTTTCTAGCTTTTAGGTGTTTCTTCAAAATTGCATGAACTCTTGCTAACGACAAGTTTGTCATTCGGGCCAATTGTCTTACGGTGAATCGAGCATCAGTTTTGAGGATATTTCGGATTTTTTCTATGTTACATTTGGTCGTAGTTGTTGCAGGACGACCTGGGTGAACAGCATCTTTCAGTTGCTGCTGCCCAGCACTAAATTTACCTACCCACCTACAAACAGACCTGTGAGACATTTGGCCCTCCCCATAAATGTCACACACCTCGCGGTGAATATCTACAGCCTTTATGCCGAGTAATGACCTACCTTTTATATAGGCCCTAATTTCAAGAACATTTTCAGCTCGTTTTCCTGTAATTTTGTGTCTAGTCTAACGAATAGGCTATGGAACGATGTACACTGTACCGAGGCCAGTGAACGTGTGGGCGAGATATTTACCTGTGTCACGAGCCAGTGATCACTCAATCGACACGAGGTGGTTTTGTGCATAAATTGCACGATTTCCGCGAAATAAAGCACAGATGACATTATTTATGAAACACCCATCGTATATCATACGCTAGGGCTTGACAGAGAAATCACACCCTAGAGGGTGACAGAGATATCATACCCTAGGGGTTGATAGAAATATCATACCATAGGGATTGACAGAGATATCACACCCTAGGGGCTGAAAGAGATATCATACCCTAGGGGCTGACAGAGATACCATACCCTTGTGGTTGACAGAGATATCATACCATAGGGATTGACAGAGACACCACACTCTAGGGGTTGACAGATATATCATTACGTAGGGATTGACAGATATATCATACGCCAGGGGTTGACTGATATATCACACCCTAGAGGGTGACAGAGATATCACATCCTAGGGGTTGATCGAGACACCACACCCTTGGGGCTGACAGAGATATCATACCCCAGGGGTTGACAGAGATATCATATCCTAGGGGGTGACAGAGATATCATACCCTAGGGGTTAACAGATACATCATACCCTAGGGGTTGATAGATACATCATACATTAGGGTTTGACAGAGATATCATACCCTAGTGGTTGACAGATACATCATACATTAGGGGTTGACAGAGATATCACACCCTAGAGGGTTGTCAGATATATCAGTCCGTAGGGATTGACAGAGATATCATACCCTAGGGGTTGACAGAGATATCACACCCTAGGGGTTGACAGAGATATCATACCCTAGGGGTTGACAGAGAAATCATACCCTAGGGGTTGACAGAGATATCACACCCTAGGGGTTGACAGAGATATCATACCCTAGGGGTTGACAGAGATATCATACCCTAGGGGTTGACAGAGAAATCATAACCTAGGGGTTGACAGAGAAATCATAACCTAGGGGTTGACAGAGATATCAGACCCTAGGGGTTGACAGAGTTATCATACCCTAGGGGTTGACAGAGATATCATACCCTAGGGGTTGACAGAGAAATCATAACCTAGGGGTTGACAGAGAAATCATAACCTAGGGGTTGACAGAGATATCAGACCCTAGGGGTTGACAGAGTTATCATACCCTAGGGGTTGACAGAGTTATCATACCCTAGGGGTTGACAGAGTTATCATACCCTAGGGGTTGACAGAGAAATCATAACCTAGGGGTTGACAGAGAAATCATACCCTAGGGGTTGACAGAGTTATCATATCGTAGGGATTGACAGAGTTATCATACCCTAGGGGTTGCCAGAGTTATCATACCCTAGGGGTTGACAGAGATATCAGACCCTAGGGGTTGACAGAGTTATCATACCCTAGGGGTTGACAGAGTTATCATACCCTAGGGGTTGACAGAGAAATCATAACCTAGGGGTTGACAGAGAAATCATACCCTAGGGGTTGACAGAGTTATCATATCGTAGGGATTGACAGAGTTATCATACCCTAGGGGTTGACAGAGAAATCATACCCTAGGGGTTGACAGAGTTATCATACCCTAGGGGTTGACAGAGAAATCATACCCTAGGGGTTGACAGAGTTATCATATCGTAGGGATTGACAGAGTTATCATACCCTAGGGGTTGACAGAGTTATCATACCCTTGGGGTTGACAGAGGTATCATACCCTAGGGGTTGACAGAGTTATCATACCCTAGGGGTTGACAGAGATATCATACCCTAGGGGTTGACAGAGAAATCACACCCTAGGGGTTGACAGAGAAATCATAACCTAGGGGTTGACAGAGTTATCATACCCTTGGGGTTGACAGAGGTATCATACCCTAGGGGTTGACAGAGTTATCATACCCTAGGGGTTGACAGAGTTATCATACCCTTGGGGTTGACAGAGAAATCATACCCTAGGGGTTGACAGAGTTATCATACCCTAGGGGTTGACAGAGTTATCATACCCTAGGGGTTGACAGAGTTATCATACCCTAGGGGTTGACAGAGTTATCATACCCTTGGGGTTGACAGAGTTATCATACCCTAGGGGTTGACAGAGTTATCATACCCTAGGGGTTGACAGAGTTATCATACCCTTGGGGTTGACAGAGTTATCATACCCTAGGGGTTGACAGAGATATCATACCCTAGGGGTTGACAGAGTTATCATACCCTTGGGGTTGACAGAGGTATCATACCCTAGGGGTTGACAGAGTTATCATACCCTAGGGGTTGACAGAGATATCATACCCTAGGGGTTGACAGAGAAATCACACCCTAGGGGTTGACAGAGAAATCATAACCTAGGGGTTGACAGAGTTATCATACCCTTGGGGTTGACAGAGGTATCATACCCTAGGGGTTGACAGAGTTATCATACCCTAGGGGTTGACAGAGTTATCATACCCTTGGGGTTGACAGAGAAATCATACCCTAGGGGTTGACAGAGTTATCATACCCTAGGGGTTGACAGAGTTATCATACCCTAGGGGTTGACAGAGTTATCATACCCTAGGGGTTGACAGAGTTATCATACCCTTGGGGTTGACAGAGTTATCATACCCTAGGGGTTGACAGAGTTATCATACCCTAGGGGTTGACAGAGTTATCATACCCTTGGGGTTGACAGAGTTATCATACCCTAGGGGTTGACAGAGATATCATACCCTAGGGGTTGACAGAGTTATCATACCCTAGGGGTTGACAGATATATCATATCGTAGGGATTGACAGGGTTATCATACCCTAGGGGTTGACAGAGTTATCATACCCTAGGGGTTGTCAGAGATATCACACCCTAGGGGTTGACAGAGTTATCATACCCTTGGGGTTGACAGAGATATCATACCCTAGGGGTTGACAGAGATATCAGACCCTAGGGGTTGACAGAGTTATCAGACCCTAGGGGTTGACAGAGTTATCACACCCTAGGGGTTGACAGAGTTATCATACCCTAGGGGTTGACAGAGTTATCATACTCTGGGTGATAAAAGAGAAATTTTAAACAAGTTAAACGGGAGACAAATTTGTGAACGATGGCAGCAATTTTGATCTCATTGAAAACATTTGATTTCCTTGTGTGACATTATCGTAGGATTATCGATTTCCTTGTGTGACATAATCGTAGGATTATCGATTTCCTTTTGTAACAAATCGATATCATTATTGATTACTTTGTGCGATTAACGATACAACTCTCATGATTGAACAATACATAAAGTTTCATCAAAACCTGCCGCTCGAATATGTCCTATTTTGCTTCGTTGGGGGATAGTTTGACAGGAATTAAATAGCGGCACATAATTGGTTTTTGGAAATTGTGTAAATTTAAAAAAAAAAAAAGTATATTAAACAGTATGAAAAACATATTTTCTAAGTTCCTAAATGTAACATCTAACCCAAAAGTGAAACGGAATATACAAAAGTATACCAGCATGTATGCATATTTTGTGGAACATCTTTTGAAATTTTGAAAGAAGTCGATCTTGACATCAGGACTCTGTACGCATTTCGATTGGCTAACACGGTGAACTTTGACCCAAGCTGCAATTGTTATTGACGTCATCAATAATCTAATGACGTCACATCACCGGGTCCCGGACGTCACCGGTACACTTTATTTGCATACGCGAAATTATACATGGCCACGTTTCCCTTTGATTCAAGCCGATATTATTGTGGTAGAAATAGGTCACACGACTCGAAATTGTTGGATATGGAATTTATTTCACACTCGTAAGTTATTTTTTAAAAGTTGCAAAAAACACTCGCTAAAGCTCGTGTCTTTTGCAACTTTTAAAAAATAACTTACTCATGTGAAATAAATTCCATATCCAACAACCACTCGTTGTGTAACCTCTATGTCATCACCGGAGCTGACATCCATTGATCATTTTCATGTGTGAATTCGTTCGAACTGAATCTTTATAATGTTGTGATCTAGGATTATTGTGATATCTGAAGCGAAATGAGTCTAAGTGTTTGTCACCAGCCTGTCTGTACTAAGGAGACAGATTTATATAAGTATTCTAATATTTTTTTTCTGAATCCTTATATTATTAATATGCTGAAATGTATGACTTTGAATTTGAAATAAAATATGGTTAAAACTAAATCAGTCTATGTTTTGTTCCTCTTTATTGGAGGTAACTAGTCAGCCGTTAATACTTTCTACCGCTTAACCTCATAAACGATGCCTCATAGGTTGTATATATGTATGTGTGTGATGATTCTTGATTACTAAGAATATGTGCTTTCACTTTCGTTTTGTTTACGGTGAAGTCCCTTAGCTGATTATACACAGTCATCCACTTATATCACTTCATTTTGTAAACAGTCTCGGTACGAGAGGCATACTATCTCCTTTTTAAGTTGTGAAGGTTATCTTTTGCGGTTCTATAAATAACCTGTGTAAATCCCAAGTGTAAACAAGGCCTCATATCCTTTTCGTATTTCAACAAACCAGATCTATGTTCGACTGTAGTTGAGGGAGAGCAACTGCAGCATATTGGTTCAAAATGAATTTTAACAATACCACGACATCGATAACGCCCTTAGGACCTGCATCACGTCTTCTCCTGGACAGTGTGGCTCTTTCCCTATCTGGAGTAAGTAGTTGTCTATCCATCATTGGGGCTACCATTATATTTTTGACGTACAATGTTGATGTCCGTAACGCTCGGATCAGACAAACTCGTCGCTTGTTGATGTACCTAACTGTCGCCGACATCATGACTGCCTCAGGTATCCTGATAGGAACGGTAAGGTACGCCCTCATTCATCAGCATTCACGGACTATCTCTTTCGACGAACACGAACATTTATGTAAATTTCCGGATGAAATCTGTGTAGCCCAAAGCATGATCACCACATTCTCGGGAATGGCGTCCTTCTTCTGGACGCTAGTAATCGGCGCCCACCTCATCGTTAGTCTTCGGCCTACTTGTGCAGTTGAAGATCCTGAAAGACCTTGGAATGAACTCAAGGCCCATATCATATGTTGGGGTCTTCCAGGTAGGCTCAATGGATGTTCCAGGCCCCGATTTCATTAACGTTCTTTAACATAAGGAAATTCCTTAATTTAAAAGTTACCATGGGAATCAAAGCATTACAGAGTTTATTGAACGTTCTTAAGCGGGGTTAACTCACTGACCCCATTTCACACTTGATCAAAACATTATATTCAGTTATTTTTTGTTCAGCATCATATCGAAGTCCTATTGTTTTATTACTTACAGTAAAGTAAATATGTTGAACATTGAGTATTTCTTTCAGTTAAATCTTCAATCAAAATATGGCATATTATAATAGTACCGACAATTCAACCTTGAGTATAGTATTTCTCGATTCTGATACTGCCTAATGTTGAACCTTGAAAGTTTGCTTGATTCTACCATTGCAGATAAGTTTTATAGCCATTTCCAATACTGCTTCAGTTGTCTTAAGTACAAGTTAACTCTACAATTATATTATAAACAATCAAATATTCCGTTCTGTTTCTGCATGACATACAACATTTGGAATCAATATAACTTGTATATTCAGGGGCCATCACGTTGGCTGCTCTGTCGAAAAATATGCTGGGGGAAAACTTCAGTATCGGAACCGGCCCTTGGTGTTGGATCAAGGTGTGTTTAGAAGACGCCGATTTGCCATATAAATGGATGGCTATCGCAGGGAAAGGATGGGACATGATCATCTACACCACAAGTATGGTGACCTTTGTCCTACTCATATTCTACCTCCGTCGAAGGGTAAGTTTCAGATATAAATATATCATTAACTTCAATAGTTATGTTAAAATGCTAAAGAGACAGTTTAGGTAAACTGATGATACTGTATCGTTTCTAAACACAGGACTGATATTTCTCATTTGCCCCAGTTGCCACACAATTCTATAAATGGAAATAAATAGAAAGTGAGAGCTCTACGGTGTCAAATTGCGAATTGAACATGGAATTTAAGGAATTAGATTGTGGCCATTAAAATGAAAGTTATAGAATATATTACAACTATAACTTAATTCATATATAATTTCATGTATAGTTAACTTAAGATTTTTATAGATAAACGTTTTAGATACACGTGTCTGTCACGATTCAGGGTTTTGTTTATTTGTTAAATTAATAGTAAAAAGATACCAAATACATACATTTATATCATATTGTTCCTGATTGACAATTATACTGCTATTGTGAGGATTAAATGGAGGAGTGCCAATTTGGGTCTTCCTGTGGCCAACCAGTGATCAGGCTAATATTTTCAGGAAGAGAAGCTCGGCTGTGTATTGCATTATGTCCAAAACATCCGATTTTTTGGGCTCATAGAAAATTAGGAGTCAGAGTGGGAGGGTGTATACTGAACATTTTTGTTGAAGTTCCTTCAAACTAAATATTGTAGTAAAATAGCATTTTTGTAGTTTCTGTTAGATAACGGATCTGATGTTTTGAACAGATAAATTATTACATATAAGAACAGTGAGGAATTAAAAGGAACAAGGAGGAATTGATTAATACAATCAGGAATAAGTAAGCAAAATAAGGAATTAATAAGAACATTGATGAATAAGTAGCACAGTGATGAATCAGTAATCACAATGAGGTATAGTGGGCACAAAAAGAAAGATTATCATGTTCAATGAAGAATCGCTGTGAACAATGAGTATATTCATCAACAAAAAAGTGTGACACTAATGTGGACTATGTAATAAACGGGATGTTGATTTTGTCGGAGTTGTTTTCATTTAATAATATGAAAAGCAATCAATAGTCTGGACTGTAAAGCAAACTCTTAAACCTCGATTATTTATCTAAACTTTGATTCGTAGAATTTGTATCGGTTATTGGAAATGAAGATTTCTTGGATATCCAGTTGTTAAAGCGTGTGCTTTGTTTTTACAATACTTCAGAACAGAGGGATGTCAGCCCCATTTCAAGGAAAAATTAAATTACTGGAAACGAAAGCCTGCCATGACATTTGATAGGCTAACACAAACACAGCGACAGCCAGTCAAAGGGAAATTGATCATACACACTGTGTCGCTCAGAGCTATCTAGGTCAACCGGTGTATATATCTAGTAGGATACATGTAAATTCTATTCATTTCGGAAGAATTGAGAAACCTGAGTACTAGACCAAACCCCCACACATGGCCAGGCAGGTGACCCATAACCTTCTGATTGGAGAATACAGGCACATACATTATAATTCTTGCTCCACCATTTATATGACTGGATACTGTTGTATTCTATAGTTGATCCTTATCATAAACAATGTCTACTGTCATTGTCACACCTGTTACCTTGCTCCTGTCATCCTTGGCAACTTGACCTAGTATTATGTCACCAAGTAAAGTATCTTCCTACCGAGTATGTGCATAACGATTCAGTGATAACACATACATTGTCCCTACAGAAACCCCTTTGATAATAATTACCTGAACAGATAGCTACACCCTTTGATTTATGAGTTTACAAAATTAAACTTGAATTTCTAACAAGATGAAATAGTAATGTAATATGATTCAAATTGAACCACTTTTTATATAATATTATCATTATTGCATTCTCTGTTGGTGTGATTTTGCTCTTTCATTTTTGCATACAGCAAATTTATGTATATGGCCACTTCAAAAGAATCATGCCTACTCAAATTCACGTGGAATATAATGCGTCAAGGGACTAGGGCTATCATTTGATATAATTTTCTTCTTCATTCTAAAGCAGTTTCATTACTTTGGAAATACGTGAAATTTAAGTCATAATTCAGCTATTATTAATCTTACTCATGTTAAGACATCTAACAGGCTATTAATGTCGTTAGACGAACTTAGGTGCAGTAGTAATACGTGTAGTGAGACTAAGATATGTACTATAAGTTGAAAAATAAATATGAAATTAAAATTGTTTAATAAATCTTCAATGAAAAGGAAATCGGTGTGCGCTTCCTTCTATAACATAGAGAAGTTATTTTACGAACATTGGTGAAACCTGCCTGCTTGATATGTACCACACGATTTACTATAACCGATATGCTTTGAAGATCATTATGGAAAATGGTGTTTAGAAGCCCTTAACTAATAACATTCTGTCAAACATCTCCTCTATTAAATACACTTTGCTGAACTCCAGTAAGTTAAGAGTTTATTAAGAATAAGTTTATCGATTTCATTTGATAACATAACATACACGGTTACATCTTTTATTGAATATATCTTGCAAATATTTGATAGACAAGCGGCGTAACCCTTTTATTGAATACACTTTATCCAATGCAAATTGTTAAAGTTATTAAAAGCGGAGAAACCGGTTTAGTAGAGCATTCACACAAATTGTATGTTTACTATTCTAAAGTATCTTTATCGAATTTACTGTATTGAATGCCGAAGTGAGGTCCAAGACAAATTTTAATACCATAAATAAAACAAAGCTTTATGATTCTGCTCTATGGAATATGTCTGGTTCTCAAAAAGGTTTCAAAGTAGGGGGATATAAATTTCATGTATTTCTTGATTAAGCTCTTTGCATTTTTATTTCTTTTTTCAAAAGGAACTGATTCACAATCTAAGGATTCGGTAAAATTGTCAATTTTGATGTGAAATGAGCTATAATTTCTCGATACTTTGTAATTGCATGACATTTGTTTATCGAGATTTCTATCCGCAAACATAGTGGGAATTAATAGTTATTACAGAATACTTGTATAAGATGAAGTATACTTTACTTGTCTTTACCTACATTACATTACGTACCTTCACTTATTCCTTAGGGTTACACTATATCAGACTTACCACGAAGGACTGAGAATCGTCTGAGGGAGGAGGATGCTAATTTTGTTTTCCTGTGGCTATTGACGTATGTTTTAAAGGTCTGGGGAACTGCCAGATTCTTCATAAGTGTGGTAAAGCAAAAGACCTATTACGAACAACTTCCCACCTTCCATGACGTTGATAAGGTCCTCCTATACATGCAGAGTTTCTGTGACGGATTGCAGGCTTTCTGCAACTGTATTGTGTTTGTGTTCCTGGATAGAACCATGCGAAACGGGATGATCAGCCACTACAGATGTACCAGGGAAGGACGTCGACCACTGCTACAAACCAATCAGCCCACTTACGGGGCGGCCAATCAAAATTCCTCCATTAACAGCCATCCGAGGTAATGACATTATGAGAGGCAATGATGAAACGAAAACACGATACCGATGATAAAAGATGATACACAATATTATTATGATTATGCTGCATTAAGTTTTAGCATTAGTATAGTTGTAGCATTATGAGTTGTGACGTTGCTGAGATGGGGAAAAAGTATTTCTTTTCTTTATCTACATAGTGAAAGAAGAACTCACATAATCTTCTGTTCTTCTTTACTTTTTCCCAAATTGATGTATTATGCGAAAGCCATGTTGTTTTGTTTTATTTTAAACCACGTTATAACTATCTCAGCATTTAAATCCTCGGATACAGGGATGATATATCGATGACGCAATACATGTCTAAGCAATGGTTTCCTATAAGTAAAATGTACAAATAATCAAGGGAAGCCTGTTTACTACTTTATACGACAAGTATGAGCTAAATCGCTTAATAATCAAATTACTATTTCATTTCCACCTTATACTTTTCATTGAAAAAAAAGCAATCACATACATTTAGAATTAATCTGATTGTTTATAAAAGAAATAAGAAGAAAACTGTATCCAAATTATGTCCATCCTGTACCGAGATACCTGGCATACCGAAACAGGGTCATCGCAACAGTAGCACAGGTTAGTGTATGAGTGTTATTTTTTATTTTTATTTTTTAATTCTGTATGTTAAGAAACAAAAGTCGATATCGCATTCTCAGTTTATCTCTTGTTTTTCTAAAGAATTCATAGCTTAATATAGGAAGTCAATCAGGGTTCACTTTCAGATGGTAACGAAGGACGGCCGTCGGTACTCATAATTCGTTTTTTTTATTATTAGACTTAGCATTTAGTACAATTTTAGCATATAATCAACAAAACTAACATTCCAACATAGCTCTGTGATAAAACTTCCTTATGTACTATCTTCTGAGTGATGACGTCAAAATAATTTAAATCCAGCAAAACTAACATTACAACATACTTTTATCTGTTTTTGCGCTATCATGTTATGATTGATGCCCCCCCCCCCCCCCCCCCCCCCCCCCTTTTTTTTCAAATCAGCAAAACGTGCATTCCAACCTAGTTCTACTTGTGTTTAAGTTCCCTTTAGTATTATGTAATGAGTGATGACGTCATTTTCTTTTAAATCATGAAAACATTCCAACATAGTTCCCCTATATTGGTACTCATGTATTGAGTGATGACGTTATCTTGTTTCATTGTTAAACTTTCAAATTGACAGGTCATCTCACATAATGATTCTCCTTAAATGATATGTTGATTTGCTGTTAGAGATGATTTAATTTAACAATTGGCTTATTGCATTTATGTTAACAGGCAATACGTAACAAAAAATAATCTCATATACTGTATTTTGAGTTGATCTGTGTTAAATTAGGCGATTGATTTATAGGTATAACTATACAAGGAAGACGTTTGTTCAAAGCAACACAGTCAGTATCGGTGCATGACGCTAACGCGATACAAACTTATAATTAAGAAATTATTACTGATGACCTTAACAGGATAAGTTTAAACTTATTAGTATGGATATCAACTACTCTTACCAATACACAAGACATTTCAGCCCACTCGGGAAACACCGTGGTTTTCTAGATTGCTGGAAAACCCCGAGTATACGTGTATTTGATTGGTGCATAATTTATGAGTTTAGACCTTTTATATACTACATAGAACTTCACATAATATCTGTTTGAAGTGGATTCAGCTTTAATCATACTACTTTTACTTATCTCATGATTCAGTGGATTTTGGTCCTGTCGGGAAGTTATTGTCAATTACTTCCTGTGATGACATGGGTACACCGACATAACCTATAACTTGAATATAGAAAGTCAAAAATATATACACCTGTTAGTTGATATAAGTTATGTTCAGCAGTAATGTGTGATAATATGCATGCTTACATAATATTGGATTGAACAATTTGGTAGTATCAACTTACAAAATACACAATGAGAGTAAGATACAGTAGAGTAAGATACAATAAAGTAAGAGACAGTAGAGAGTTAGATACAGTACAGTAAGAAACAGTAGAGTTAGATACATTAAAGTAAGAGACATTAGAGCCAAAAGGAATCAGATATCATCATACATGTACAATGTACAGCTGTTCTGTCCTTCTTGGACACGTCAGTGATGTTTAGGACATCAAACCGCTGTTTTGTTCTTCAAGGACTTTCGGTGATGCCAAGTGATATATCTTATAACCATTAGCCTTTGATCTGGTGTTATTACGTCATGCATGACTACAATTTACTGCATATATATTTTTACTGCATGGAAGTGATTTAACCTAGCCAAATAATTTTCCTTCACAGGAAAATTTGTATTGTTCATGACAATGAGTATACCATATAGAGCATATTGTTCAATAATATTTTTACCTGCATAACATACTTACATTTGGTGGATGTGACCTCAGGCGGTTGGCATTAAAAAAAGTTGATATAGTAGATAAATGACTTTCAGAAAAGTAACATCGAATGAGAGCTACCTATAAAGTAGTTATGTATTTATTTATTCAATTTTGTTTGTTAATTTGTTTTGTCTCGATTCGTATAATTTTATATTGGTATATTTTTAATAACCTTCCCCTCCCAGAACATCTGGTTCAATTATCCTTTTACTTTTACTGGAGTCTCAACGTAAATCGATATTGTTTATATTATGCCTTTATTCTATCGATTTTAAAATGGTTTCATTATTATGTTGGTTTATTTGTTATTTCTTTTAACTGTCTTTACCTCAGCCAGGATATATCGATATAAAAAGTTTATAAACATATTGGAAATCTTTTAATATGACCTTTGTTGACTACATACAAAGTTGTTATCATAGGTACTTTATTTAATTTGTCTCGTTTTGTTTAACTTCCTGCTGGTGTTCGAGTTCTTAAATACTAAATAATATATATGCTTTGTGTTCATTACAATGTCATCCTGACAGGTCATGGGACGATAAACGCATGAAACTATCATTTGATTTACTGTTGTAATAATGGCTGGTTTACATGATCATGTAGCGGGGGATGTTATCGTATATGTACTGATAGGTTAAGCTGACAGGGTTAAGCTTAACGCTAACTATATGCCATGCCTATATGTTGTGTCTGTACTATGTGTACCTGTGTCCCCTTGACCTTTGCTAGTCCTCTGTTCACGTGTGCTGTCTCTGGTCGATGTTTTTGTCGTGCATTGTTCGTAGTCGCTTGCTTTTTCGTCAGTGTCTGTCGTGATTGGTCCTTATAGTTTTGTATTGTTAAAAAGTGGGATAAAATCAGGGTGGTGTATCGTATACTGGGCAGTCTGATGGATTAGTTTCCTGTGTGCTGTCACGTCTTCCTCGCCAGTACTAATGTAGCGTTAGGGTATTTCGGGTCTTGGGTGGGTAGTATTAGTCGGGATGTCTGGGTTTAGTTAGGTCGTACAGGTATGGGGGTTGGTTTTAGGTTAGGATGTTAGATATAGCTAGGCCTATGCTGGTGTGTGTTTATATGTAATTTTATGTTGTACATGTTTATATCGTCATTAATAAATGGTTAATTGTAGTTCAAGACGTTTGTTCTCTCTCTATACGACAGATACAAGTTACCCATCGAACCTGGGTTGATGGTCCACAAGGGCGAGTCGGGTGCAGTTTGACGTACGCAAACTGGGCCCGACACGCTCCTGTTACAATCACATACTAACAAACTAACACTATCCTGCTGATTCTTTAACAATTAAGTTATAAGCTATAATGACTTTTCTAAATATGACTTCATCTGAATATGACTTGTTTACATATCTTAACATCGCTAATTTGTCAATTTGTGCCTTCAATCCTATATGAAATGGTGATTTTTTTACACACGAAGAGACTACAACCAAATACTTAATGTAAAGGCCGTTTCATATACATGTCTTTTGTTTTGGTATTGGTTTTATCAGATAATCGGTCTGTTATCCAATGAAATATTTTCACATATGTCAGTAACTATTATAAAAAACATTTTTTATTGGCTGTGCCAGATAGAATTCTTTGTGACGTCAAAATGTAAGTTTACTGAGTTATGTAATAAATAATAGGTCTGTTTTCCTGTCATATACGGTTTTTATGTAACTCGTCGCAAAGTTGATTTTTTGCGCACCAAGCCTCATGTTGTTTTATCACATAAATGTCCTGTTCTACCATTTAATGCAGTCATGTCATAGATATGAGTTGCTGTTTAAATTTTATTAGTTTACAGCGGTTTATAACATGTTATGTCAATTTGTATCATCATTCGCCCTGATGGAAGCGTGGAAGGGGTCCGGCTGTGGGAGGAAACCGGAGAAAACCACGTGATTGGATTGGTGACCCCATACCTTTTCACGTCCGGTGGGAGAATGGAACCCCGTTCTTATTGGTAAAAGGCATGTGTGTTCCACTTTGTCACCCGATAATGTCATAAATGTCATAGATCTGTGTGTAATAACACTATTGTGTCGTGTAGAGAAGAAACGATAGAAATGAATCGGGGAGTTTCCACTTACATGTATGTTCTCGTACATATAATTATGTGATAAGTCTTATACTTATATATTCTCCAACTACGTGTGTAAAATTAGCCATTTATGATGTATGTGATTTACTCATAGTGAAATATAGCTGCAGTTGTCACTTGTTACTTATGGACTTTATTACTTTTGATACCCTGGTCAAACTTGTTACTTTTGTATTATGCTGTAGCTAAACGAATTACTTTGATGTATTTAATGTTGAAGCAATATTGTACAATTAATTACCTTGACCCAGTTCAGAAAAGTGATTAGGCTAATCCAAGTTTAACAGCAATTTTAAATTCCTGATAAAATCATTCTGGTTAAACTAATTTCACATTTTTTAAAAAAGAAACCATGTACAATTCTTCAGACTTTTCTTACCTGCCTATTTCTAGGAACACATACACGTAGGATTTGAAGTAAAGAAAACATGAGATTTACACTAATCAAGTGATTAAGCTAATCACCCTTTGAACACCTTGGTCCAGCTGCTGTTTATATTAATTTTGTTTACCATTGTGCACCCATGTCTAATTATTTTGTCACCGGGTATAATGTACTTTAATATATTATAGAGCGTATTAAAGTGAGAAAGTGGTGGATCGATTGTTTCAATTATTATTATCTAAATGCTAACACATTCACATACAAAGGAGTGTTTCTTAAAACTTAATAAAGCACACAAAAATATTGACCTTGTATACACCAACACAACTTACAAAATTATTTTAAATACCCCTGTTGGCACCAAAACGTTGGGAAAAAATAAACTGTGTACCAATTATATCTCGCACGGACGCTATTGTACAAACTGCGCACTCTATTTTAGTGAATTAGAAAAGTATATAAACAAATCTTGGAATGGTTATCTGTCACCTAGGTACCAACACTTTAGACCCTGTGCATCACTCATATGTTACAGAAGGACGAACATGCTGTGTGGTTCATTTTTAATTAATTTCTGGTTCTTCTGAGCGAAATAATATTCAAACAACTGGTTTTTTTAGCAAAAACCATCGAGAACCCCTCCGTTTGGTTCCCAGTGTTGCACAATTTCTTGTACATAAACATCTATTGAAGGTTACTTACAAAGGCAACACTTCACGTGACAACACGAATAGAAGATTTATTGGTGATTAAAGTACAATGTAATTGTCTAGTGTATGTTATCTTTTCACCCGATATATTGCAATATTTTCGACAACAGGTTTTAATACATACATGCTTAAAATTTTGTTATTTTAAAATAATTCAATCTTGTTTGTAACAATTATTTTCATTTTCATTGACTTAGAAATTTAAGTTTTCAGTCCATAACATAAAAAAAATGACGTCGCCGTATATAACGTCGCTTTTGATTGGCGGATGGAGCAGCGTAGAAAAGAGTTCAACAGTAAAGCCTTTTTGGGGGGCAGGGAATAGATTAAATGTTAAGCATTAACATTAACATCTATTTTATGTTATTGAGTTATATCGCGACAACCGACGCGTGTACTCTCATCAACACAGTTTTACGTCGTTAAAATCTGGGAGTACGACGAAATAGTTTGTACAAGATTATAGACAGCAGGTACTGTTGGTCTTGTCTTATATATCCTCTGCCGAAGACTTTGAAAAAAACATCTTTGGCGGAGTTGTCTGGGCCCATCATGTGATGACGTCGTCGTCAAAGTATCTATCACGTGATGACGCCGTCGTCACAGTATCTATCACATGATGACGCCGTCGTCACAGTATCTATCACGTGATGACGTCGTCGTCACATTATCTCTCACGTGATGACAACGTCGTAACATGACCATTGTATATTGCGATGAGAAAAACGTTGTTTCTTTTCCTTCTGGCATTGTAGACTGCAAGCTTTCTTTTATCTAAATCAGAGGAAGTCTTCTTTGTTTCTTTTGTTAGTTTTATTTGCAGTTCACTTCCGTACTACTAATGAGTTAAAACTCGAAGCGTCCATTAAAATTCTTCGACAAGGCGGCGTGTAATGATAGAGGTAATGAGACAAAGAAAGACAATTCCTGAAAAAGAAAAATGCATAATAAGCATCTTATTGTATGAAAATATAAATAATGTGGCATTGATTTTAATACAACAACTGAAATAATGTCGTTTCTATTGATGAGAAAATAGGGGTTTTCAACATAAGATACAAAACAGCGAAATTTGTCATCTAATTATATCGTACCAAATAAGAAACGTGTGACATCTTATTAATACATATTAGAACATTTACTACGGCGGAGGACGATAGACTGAGAGAAGCTCAAACGTTCAGAATAATAAGTGATTGATGAAAACTGTATAACCAATAAAATCAAAGTGTAACATTTGACACAGACCCGTGGTTATTGCCCTTTAGATGTATCAAAATCAGAATTATATTGACCTACTAATCAAGGAAGTGCTAGGTTTCGGATTGTTTCATGTTAGGTAAGATAGTCCGAGTTGGTTGATAAATGTACTTTACAGACTTCCATTGCCATTTCTACCTAGATTATGACCACAACCATTCTGGCTCTAAAGAAACGACCGGTATTCGTTGTGTTTAAGAAATACTTCACACAAGAGGGAAAGAAACAGATTGATATGTGATTTTCAAATGTGGTCACCCAACTGGCAGTTCCAGTTAGGGTTCTGTCAAGTAAAATGATATCAGAGGATATTTCTCTATTTTCCATTTGATAAACATATGTATTTAAATAAATTTTGTGTATACAAGGGGGGGTTATGGGGGATTTTTATTTCTATTCTAGGATAATTGGTATCATAACGTTATGTTTAAAATAATCTAGATCCAATGAGGCATATCTCACCTGCTTTGTTACAACAAGTAAGCCCTGATTGAACGCCTAGGTTTAGAACGGGTTCACGTCCAGAGTGTAACGCTTGTAATGCTGTAAATAAATGAAATGAGTAAAATTAAATACTTGTTTTAATCAAAATCCATATGAACTTCTGAAGAATGTTTTAATCAAAATCCGTATGAACTTCTGGAGAATGTCTATCAGGCTACATATTAACAGTGTATATGTATTAGCGAATGCTTTGCCAGACTATTTCCTGTTAGCTTAACTCAGTTGTAATACTATACCACCACTTACGTCTACTCGGATATTCACATATGTACCCGACGAGTTCAAGTTCCGCCTCACACACGTCCGTGGCCCATCCTTCTTTCCCTGGGTCTAATACAAGGCAGCCGTGTTCCCCAGATCCATGAGGTTCGTCCTCACTTAAGGCCGAGTACCCAGTACCTGGATCTGTGTGTAATCAATGTCCGGAATAGTTAGTGTGGTTGGTACGGAAGCTGTATATATTTAGACTGATCCTCAGTGTAATATTCTACACTTTGTATTATATGTATAGGGAACGTAGGAACTGTTTTTGATATATTGAGAGATAACCTTGGCCTTATCGATCGCCGGAGTTGATATGTACTTGTTTTACTTTAAAAAAATAATTTGGCTTTTAAACTAAGACTTAACATATTTGACACCTGTGATCTTGAAAGTAGACTGAGGTAATGTATATGACTGCATACCAAGTTCCATGTAAATCTGTTAATATTGATCCGATGGCAATGAAAAATACAACGGACCATAGCTCTCTATTCTATTTTGAATATGATCGATTGTTAAACTCCTCTGCTCATGAAAATCTGTTAATATATATTTAAGTGTTAATATCTATTTAAGTTATCGTGTTCACAAGGCCCAATGGCATAAAATATAAAAGGCCATACCTCTGTAAGTTACATTTGAATCGTTCTGATTGTCGAACTCATCATTGTTATAAGGATGCATACCACTTACTATAACGCAATCATAATTTAGCGGAGTGCTTTCAAGACAGAAAGGGCTAAAACACTGGTAAAAATTAGTGCTAAAGTTAGCATATTTACAATACCTTGCAGCCAGGTAACGCCTGTTTCTGAGGAATTCACTCTACCTCCGATCCAATAAAACGATACATTGGCCAAGTTATTGTAGTCCAGGTTAACTGCGCGTTTTATCAGGGCAGCATTAACTGTGGCATTCGGAATACTGGCTAGTGTACCGTTATTAGAATGACAACTCGTGACAGCATCATTCCAAGAAATTGCATCTTGCGCTAAATGGTAACATCGAGCATTTGCAAGTACCACTTGGTTTTTGTTGTAAGCATCAACATGACTGCATGTCACTGAAATAACATCAAAATTGTACAAGTTACTTTAAAAGACGTTAGTCATTATATATCTGATTTCACTTATTATCAATTATTCAGATTTTCAATCATCGATACTTCAGGGTTACATTCACCCTCATACCTGGTATATGGAAGAAACTCACCAATCGCCACCTTGTGGATAAAACAGAAAGACTAAGAGGATCTAGGTCGCCATACTGTAAAATTACGTTCAACTTGGCTGTTGCTCTTTTGTAATCTTCAATTAAATGCAAGAGTTTATCGACTACTCGGGTTTTCCCCGGCGCCAATAAAAGCTATATATGTGCCTTCGATTTTGTTGGGAGTGAAACTGAACGTACCCATGGAGTATCGATGGTAATTTTGACAATGATAAGCTTATTAGGCGAGTCGTTGATAAATCAGGGAATCATGAGTTTATTCTCCATCGAGACAGATTTGAACACTGTTAACATTGTTATACAATACAATGCATTACAATGATACAATGCGATATGATACAGACAATAAAATACACTTTTAGTAGTCAAATCTTAAAAATTAAAAAAATATGTGTTTATTCTAAAATGCTATACCATATATACCCTGCTCAAATCACTATTCTAGTTATACTCTTACCGAGGACAGCTTAAATTAAATAAATGTTAACTATAAACCTTGGTATCCTCTTAACAAATCTTACTAGTCTGAGTCTACTCAGTGTACCAAAGCTATACTCTTACCGG
Organism: Pecten maximus; assembly: GCF_902652985.1. Lineage (NCBI taxonomy): Eukaryota > Metazoa > Mollusca > Bivalvia > Pectinida > Pectinidae > Pecten > Pecten maximus. The sequence continues at coordinate 14,197,067 of NC_047030.1, read as the reverse complement.
GGACATCTGTAAATAAACAAATGGTAAACCTTGGTCTGTTTTAACTCATTTATTTATCAACCTGGATCTGTCAAATGCACTAAAGCTATACTCTTACTATCATTTTTGTAACTATACACCTACCGGGGACTTATATACATAAACAATAACAATAAAAGAGCAATGGCAATTTACCTTCTCCCTTTACAATGGTAACTATGGATACTTACCTTCTCCCTCTACAATGGTAACTATTGACACCTTCACGCTTTACAATGGTAACTACGGATACTTACCTTCTCCCTTTACAATGGTAACTATGGATTCTTACCTTCTCCCTCTACAATGGTAACTATTGACACCTTCACGCTTTACAATGGTAACTATGGATTCTTACCTTCTCCCTTTACAATGGTAACTATGGATTCTTACCTTCTCCCTTTACAATGGTAACTATGGATACTTACCGTCTCCCTTTACAATGGTAGCTATGGATACTTACCTTCTCCCTTTACAATGGTAACTACGGATACTTACCTTCTCCCTTTACAATGGTAACTATTGATACTTACCTTCTCCCTTTACAATGGTAACTATTGATACTTACCTTCTCCCTTTACAATGATAACTATGGATACTTACCTTCTACCTTTACAATGGAAACTATGGATACTTACCTTCTCCCTTTACAATGGTAACTATGGATACTTACCTTCTCCCTTTACAATGATAACTATTGATACTTACCTTCTCCCTTTACAATGGTAACTATGGATACTTACCGTCTCCCTTTACAATGGTAGCTATGGATACTTACCTTCTCCCTTTACAATGGTAACTACGGATACTTACCTTCTCCCTTTACAATGGTAACTATTGATACTTACCTTCTCCCTTTACAATGGTAACTATTGATACTTACCTTCTCCCTTTACAATGGTAACTATTGATACTTACCTTCTCCCTTTACAATGATAACTATGGATACTTACCTTCTACCTTTACAATGGTAACTATGGATACTTACCTTCTCCCTTTACAATGGTAACTATGGATACTTACCTTCTCCCTTTACAATGATAACTATTGATACTTACCTTCTCCCTTTACAATGGTAACTATGGATACTTACCTTCTCCCTTTACAATGATAACTATGGATACTTACCTTCTCCCTTTACAATGGTAACTATTGATACTTACCTTCTCCCTTTACAATGGTAACTATGGATTCTTACCTTCTCCCTTTACAATGATAACTATTGATACTTACCTTCTCCCTTTACAATGGTAACTATGGATACTTACCTTCTCCCTTTACAATGGTAACTATGGATACTTACCTTCTCCCTTTACAATGGTAACTATGGATTCTTACCTTCTCCCTTTACAATGATAACTATTGATACTTACCTTCTCCCTTTACAATGGTAACTATTGATACTTACCTTCTCCCTTTACAATGGTAACTATGGATACTTACCTTCTCCCTTTACAATGATAACTATTGATACTTACCTTCTCCCTTTACAATGGTAACTATGGATACTTACCTTCTCCCTTTGCAATGGTAGCGAAATAAAGTAATGGAAGTAGTGATAGCCATAGCCGTAGAATATTGCCTATTAATTTTGATCCCATTTCTCTGAGAAACATGAACGTTGAATTATTTGTGTTGATATTCCACACATATTAATCTGTTTTCATATATATATGTACGTGCATGCAAACAGAGATCCGTTCAGGAAACCAGAGTTGTAAGTATATCATCATCATAACGATTATTATCCATTGTCTGTATTCTGTGAAAATTTACTTTAACGTATTATACACTTCCTGAGAGATATATCAAATCATGTGTTGGTTTGGATATTGATTTATTGATCCATGTTATATATTTTATGTACATTCATTATACAGAAATATAACTGTGATATGAATAGTTTTATATTGAATTGTATCCAAATTGTTTATTTTAAGGTATTGTATTGTGTGTATCATATTTTATTGTATTATATTTTCTGTACTGTATTATATTGTCTGTATGGTATTGTATTGAAATGTTTTGTATCATATCAAATTGTATTGTTCTGTATCCTACTATATGATATTGTATGGTATTCTATTGTATCTTATTGTATTATATTGTTTTGCATTGTCTTGTATCATATTGTATTATATTGTATGGTATTGTATTGTTTTGTATCCGATTGTATTTTATGATATGGTATTATATTGTATTGTATTCTTTTGTATTGTTTTGTATCATAATATTTTATTATATGGTATTATATTGTATATTGTTATGTTTTTTCTTTTATTGTATTACATATAATTGTATTGTATCTAAATACGCTCACGACTGATATAAACAGTTTTATATTGTGTTTTATTTTATCCTCATAATGAATAATAATCAGTCCTTATTTAGGTTCTATTACAGTTATTTTTTTCTGTACATTATAAGTTAAAATCATAATTATGTACAGTTAACTAGACTAATTACAAGCCTCTATTGTTAGGGTATCTGTCTGTTGTTTAGACCGAAAGATTAACATCATACACCTCATTTTTCATTTCAATATGTCAGAGACGGAAGCATGTTTAATAGTCAGTACGCGAAAAAAAAATACTATATAACTAACATCACAATGTCTTTTAAAACACTGGGTTATGTGAGGAGTAGGGTTTTGACAAACGTGAGTTTGTTTTATAGTCGAAACATGATGTCATTTAGATATTTTCAATTTCCTTGTTCGATAGGATGTCGGACATGTTCGATGATCGTTGGTATGCCTGATGGATCTGTTGTCACCGTCCTATATTTCTCATTTTGAGGGTATGACTTAAACGGTGTGTTCCCTGAACGCCTACATATTTAGAACAATAGGCAGAGACATCAAAGGGAGGGTAATTATAGTCTGTTTCATACATGTTCTGTATTTACCAAGATATTTTACCTGTAGAAATCATTTGACAACTAAAGAAAACCAAAACACAAGCATATCAATTTGAAAAATTCTATAATATAGTATTAATCACATTGATATAGATAAGTTATACAAAAAGTAAGAACATTAGAATTCTGCAAGTTAATATATCTTTTCATAATTTGAAAACGACATTATCAGAATCTTTATTATAAATTGAGAACTACAATTAAACATGTTAATGTAAATTCACACATTTTGATAGGAATAACATCATTATAATCTTAATTATATAGAGCACTAGAAATGTATATGTATGCTAATTTAAAGATACACAGTTTGAAATATCACTATTATAATCATAGAATATTACATGTTAATATAATATCACATATTTTGGTAGGACTATTAGAATCTTACATTATGTTTATATAATATAATGTTATACAACGGACAAAATTGAAATCAATGAATATACACAGAAAACTGTAACAGACATGCAAATACATGTATACATGTACACAGTTGGAACAAATCTACAAATTTATTATCACAGTGTAGTACAATACAAATACGATAAAGCACTGTCCATGTTACATCAGTACAACCTTGTCCAGTGTTACATCAGTACAACCCTGTCCATGTTACATCAGTACAACCTTGTCCATGTTACATCAGTACAACCTTGTCCATGTTACATCAGTACAACCTTGTCCATGTTACATCAGTACAACCTTGTCCATGTTACATCAGTACAACCTTGTCCATGTTACATCAGTACAACCTTGTCCATGTTACATCAGTACAGCCTTGTCCATGTTACATCAGTACAACCTTGTCCATGTTACATCAGTACAACCTTGTCCATGTTACATCGGTACAACCTTGTCCATGTTACATCGGTACAACCTTGTCCATGTTACATCGGTACAACCTTGTCCATGTTACATCGGTACAACCTTGTCCATGTTACATCAGTACAACCTTGTCCATGTTACATCAGTATAACCTTGTCCATGTTACATCAGTACAACCTTGTCCATGTTACATCAGTACAACTTGTCCATGTTACATCAGTACAACCTTGTCCATGTTACATCAGTACACCCTTGTCCATGTTACATCGGTACAACCTTGTCCATGTTACATCAGTACAACCTTGTCCATGTTACATCGGTACAACCTTGTCCATGTTACATCGGTACAACCTTGTCCATGTTACATCGGTACAACCTTGTCCATGTTACATCAGTACAACCTTGTCCATGTTACATCAGTATAACCTTGTCCATGTTACATCAGTACAACCTTGTCCATGTTACATCAGTACAACTTGTCCATGTTACATCAGTACAACCTTGTCCATGTTACATCAGTACAACCTTGTCCATGTTACATCAGTACAACCTTGTCCATGTTACATCAGTACAACCTTGTCCATGTTACATCAGTACAACCTTGTCCATGTTACATCAGTATAACCTTGTCCATGTTACATCAGTATAACCTTGTCCATGTTACATCAGTACAACTTGTCCATGTTACATCAGTACAACCTTGTCCATGTTACATCAGTACAACCTTGTCCATGTTACATCAGTACAACCTTGTCCATGTTACATCAGTACAACCTTGTCCATGTTACATCAGTATAACCTTGTCCATGTTACATCAGTATAACCTTGTCCATGTTACATCAGTACAACTTGTCCATGTTACATCAGTACAACCTTGTCCATGTTACATCAGTACAACCTTGTCCATGTTACATCAACTTAAACCAACCTATACATTCACATGAGATGATAGGGAATAAGGTGGGGGAGGAAGGCAAGGGTTGAAGGAGGTGATAGGGAATAAGCTGGGGGAGGAAGGCAAGGACAGAAGGATATGATAGGGAATAAGGTGGGGGAGAAAGGCAAGGACAGAAGGAGATGATAGGGAATAAGGTGGGGGAGGAAGGTAAGGGCAGAAGGAGATGATAGGGAATAAGCTGGGGGAGGAAGGCAAGGACAGAAGGAGATGATAGGGAATAAGCTGGGGGAGGAAGGCAAGGACAGAAGGAGATGATAGGGAATAAGGTGGGGGAGGATGGCAAGGGCAGCTAGAAGGAGGTGATAGGGAATAAGGTGGGGGAGGATGGCAGGGGCAGCTAGAAGGAGATGATAGGGAATAAGCTGGGGGAGGAAGGCAAGGACAGAAGGAGATGATAGGGAATAAGCTGGGGGAGGAATGCAAGGGTTGAAGGAGGTGATAGGGAATAAGCTGGGGGAGGAAGGCAAGGACAGCTAGAAGGAGATGATATGGAATAAGGTGGGGGAGGATGGCAGGGGCAGCTTGAAGGAGATGATAGGGAATAAGCTGAGGAGGAAGGCAAGGGCAGAAGGAGATGATAGGGAATAAGGTGGGGGAAGAAGGTAAGGGCAGAAGGAGATGATAGGGAATAAGGTGGGGGGGAGGCAAGGGCAGCTAGGAGGTGATAGGGAATAAGCTGGGGGAGGAAGGCAAGGACAGAAGGAGATGCTAGGGAATAAGGTGGGGGAGGAAGGCAAGATCAGCTAAAAGGAGATGATAGGGAATAAGATGGGGGAGGAAGGCAAGGGCAAAAGGAGATGCTAGGGAATAAGCTGGGGGAGAAAGGCAAGGGCAGCTAAAAGGAGATGATAGGGAATAAGGTCGTAGAGGAAACATGGTCTTATTCTTTATTTTGGGAAGTTTTCGTTTGTGTATCAAACCGATGTCATTGAATACAATCTCACCTTAATGTGAATGGTCACATCTAGACTTTGAGAAATAGTTACTTTACTGTTGTGGATTTGACCTCAGGCCCAAGTTTTATTAATATTCTTGCACATAAGAATATTCCCTAGGAAAACATTACACGTTTTAAGGAAAGTTCAACTAAGACCGTCCTCTTAAAATTCAATAATGCTTTCCAATAGAAGGTTTTTTTACATCCTCGGGGCAACAGCCAGGGCCATATGAGCAGCGGGTGCTATATGGCTATACCTAGAGTAATAAAGCAAATTACAGAAAGATACAACATTTAGAAAAGAAGAAAAATCATGGAAAGATTTGTAGGATCTATACGCTGGATAACGCTACCATATTGAAACTCTGCAATCAAATCCACCATGCCGCTGTTCGACAAATAACGATCGAAATTGCTGGTTTATTTTGTAATTTGAGGTTTTGAACACAGCATGGACTTTAATTAAATCACTCAATTACGTAGAAACTAAAAACAAATGATTCTCAAACTTATTTGCATAGATCCTTTACAGAAATATTACTGTTACAGTTGTTACGTCAGGTGACGTCTTCCCCAGATTATGTATGACTCTATGGACATTTTCTTGCATAGTGTTAATACTATCGTATTTTCGAGATGTTTTACTCACAAAACCTTGTTATTTTTATCCATTTATTTTTACAACAGAAACATCATTCTATTAATGAATACAACCTCAAACGTAGTTGCTTCCCTTTACCAATCAGCGGCTTACGAGATCTAAAGGGTTTTCTCCCTTTATATACTGGCGAAAATCGTTTACACCGTCTGAAAAAAGAAAATTCGGCATAGCCGTATAATATTCTTTTGTCCCCGGAAATGACGCGACATGTGGCGTTACTGGTCAAGATGAAGTATGTGATTGGTCAATGCAGCGGTGAATGCAAAATGCAGATATGCAGTTTAAAACGGAACAAAGTTAAGATTGAATGCAAGCTGAATAAGTGGATGCATCTTTTCAAATGACACCTTAATAAAATGATATTCCTGATTGAAATGCAGTCGTATACTATTATCACCAAAATGATTCAAACTGATATCATTTTGTTATCTGTGCTGAAACACATTAGTTCGTTCATTTATTTCACCAGCAGATTTATATTATAAAACACCAGCATTAACTATGCCGTTTATCTTTTTTTTTAAGATATTTCTTGTTTTCATTTCTTATTACCTCCAAATATGCTTTTGACTGAAATTTAAACAATTATGGTCTCCAGTCAACACCCACATTTCAAGTCTGCATTCACTCAACGAATTGACATGTCGCAGGCACTTTGGTATAATTCTATGACATCTCATACTATATTACCACAGGAAGGGGACAGATATCATTTTTATCTCATTTTAATCATTTATCTATTTATTTGTTTTATTTATTTATCTATTTATCTTATTAGTTTTTTTATCCAATCTATTCCTAAGAATTCCTACAGGGATCAACTATTTTAAGTAGATTGGGTACGTGGGTACGTCTTAGCCAGGGAACACGGACAAACCATCTTTCCTCGTGTAAATAACGCGCTCATAACGCCCCCCCCTCTCTCTCTCTCTCTCTCTCTCTCTCTCTCTCTCTCTCTCTCTCTCTCTCTCTCTCCCCCCCCCCCCCCCCCCCCCCCCCCGGGCCCGGGCCCGGGCTACGGAGTACTTAATACTTAGGAAGGACAAAATAGAAAGAGGTAGATCGGATATAATGTTTACGTCCTATATCTTGGGACTGTCTCAGAAGTATTACCATAAGCTATCATAGTAATGAAAGTATATTTTAAAAACCCAAACAAACAAACAAACTGAGACCTATGGCCCTTATCGGCTACACTAGCTCTGATGATGTCATTTTCTTGTCGTTTTGTGACGTGACTTAGTCATGCGTCCAACGCAGGATTACTCAGCAGAATATAATGTATATATCATAGAACCGCTGTAACCACAGTTTATAGTTATTAGGAACGTTACAACTCCATAAAGGCAACAAGAGATACTGGAGCAACGTTACAACGTTACAACTCCATAAAGGCAACAAGAGATACTGGAGCAAGGAAATTCACACACGATAAAATACTTTCCGTAATTGAGGTCTGAAAAGAAAATAGACCATAAAAAGTCCCTTTAACGCATTTGATATTTTATTCTAAAGTTTTATGAGAAAAAAGGTTGCTGAAAATAATGCAATTTTGACCTCTTTTGGCTCCCCCATCAGTTCCCTGGAAGATCAGGGAGAATATTAAATTTCACTCCAAAGCTAATCTAGTTCCAATGTTTCCAGCGACGGGAAATAAACAAATTAAACAGGTGTTGTTTTCATATAAAACTACAGTGAATCTGAATTATCCGAAGATGTAACGAGATTTAAAGAGGTTAATTGAATCTTATATTACTATATTAAGCAGTAAGCTACTTCCCTGGACCAGGAGCAGTGATTTTATTTCTCCCATAGATGTGTCTGAAGTTAGGCGAATTTATGATCTATTTTAATACACTTCCTCGAGGTCGTCGGAGATGGAATGAACACCGATTCATATATTTCATCTTGGAATATTCTATCGTTATATCTATTGAATATGTGTTCTTATTCGTAAAAAAATATAATTATATCAACATACAGGCCATTGGCCCTCATTATGTTTCCTGTCATGTCGGAATCGTTTGAAAAAGCGGCACCTGGTCTTCTGATTTTCATATTTGTCTAACGAGGGAAATGGTGACACCAATGGTAGAAAGAGTAAAGCCATTGGCTTGCAATACCCCTAAATATGAATGCATCTTTAACGTCAGTGATACAGAGCGCCAAGAAAATTACTACCCTTCCCCCTTGCGACCTTTGACCAACCCAAACATTTTTGTGATTTTTATTTCTTTTCTTTAGTCTTTGATTCTGCATTTCCCCCGTTTGGACCCTCCTCACAGTTAGCATCGTGACTCTGGCTGTTGCGAGTTGCGAGGACGCTTATCCACTTACAAATTAACGATCAACAATGTGTAAAGTTAACCATCATGTTCCAGGTTTACGAACTAAGCACTTAATTCCATTCTTTTTTAATTTTTTTTTTTTTGCGTACTTTCCACAGCCATGCTATTCAAGACAAAGTATGGCTATTTATGTATGTTAAGATATTGCCTAGCACTTGTTGTTATGAATTCTTTGCAGTTTTATTCGTTTATGGAGTTTTAAGTATGTCATTTGATTAAAAAAATCAACAACAACAAACAAAAAACAAAAAAACAAAAACAAAAACAAAAACGGAACAAAAACCAGAGCAAAAAAACCCACCATATCTACATAACTTATTTTCAAAATATCTTCGGACTTAAACACCCATTAGCTTTCCAGGATGTTTATCGGGCAATGTTGTAGCATTAAGCATTTAAAACAACCCTCGATTTTGCTATATTGGAGTCATTTTTTTGGTATTTGAGATCCTTGCTTCGGCAAA